>NW_020528857.1:0-30338 GCF_003368295.1 Carassius auratus | reverse complement strand
TAAAACCCATAAAACAACACCCCATTTTATTTTAGATGGCTCCAGATTAGACCCAGATTACGGTTTCAATAATACAACCCAGCTTTTCCAAATATTGTTGTGTGCGACAAAACCCGCACACCCTATAAACAGACATGCCACACAAGACCAAATAAAGACACGCACACAGACAGACAAACACACACACATAATCTCTTTCAGGGAAAGCTGATTGCCGGAGCTAAAGGCTTCTCCTCTGCTCCAGCTGTTGCTTAGTAACCAGATAGCCACGCGGAGCCGAACCTTCCCCGGCTACAGGAGGGAAATTCTGGGAATAGAGGTGGAAGAGAGGAACAGTGCGCTCTTACCAGACAGAAAAGACTCCATTATGTCGCTGTGGGTCATCTTCAGCAAACTGCGGCCCGAATAGGTAGCTAAAGTTGGATCGGCGCCGTATGACAGCAACAGTCGGACCACATCTAGATGATCGTTTTCCACAGCATCTGTGAAGAGGCCTGTTGGAAAAGAGAGAAGAATACTTACTTCTCAAAAAAAAAAACTAATTTTACATTTATACTGCGGCTTATATTTATTATCCATCAGATTTTGATTAGATTATGAAAAGTATTATTTATTTTACTTTCCCATAATTTTAAAATCCCAGAGTTCACCTGACTTTCACGTTGCAACAAAATTGCCATTAAACTTGGAGAAAGTGGTAAATGTTTACCATAAAGTAAAAAAAATTAACATTATTAATATTATAGATAGATAGATAAATAAATAAAAATCAATCTTTAGAATAATGTGCACTGACAAAAATGGTTCACAATAATACCAGAACAGTTTATTAAGAAAGTAAACTGGGTAAAATTATTATTTTTCTTGTGATCATAATCCACTTGCTGATGGTTTTTAATACAAAAACCTATATATATATTTTTATTTTTTTTTATTTAATTTTCTTTGGCATTTGTGAGATTTTCTTTTAGCTTAAACAGTTCAATTACTTCACTTGTCCATAATTACCTTCATTTTATCTGCTGGCATTGCCCAATAAAACAGTCATTAAAACCTGTCACTGTCATTCATTCATTTTCCTGAATCGGAACGCTAAACGAAATTGAATTTTTAAGTGTATAGCGAAGACAGCGATCTCACACGCCTAATCTGCTTTCTTGCGGTAAATTATCCGAACTAAGATTCTCGGCCTCTTCTGTTGTTGTAAAGCCATTATTACCAAACATATAATTACTGACATTGAGTGTGTGTGCGTCAGCACGTGTGCGCATGTGTAATTATCCGTACACGCACATGCTTCTGAACGCAGTGTGATGAAAGCATTAGGAAGTCACAGAAATAAGCCTTGCATGTAAGGCTTTTCTATTTAGGTGATATCATGAATGCATGTGTGCTTACCTGGTGCCGTCCTGTGCACTGCAGTTGATGTCGGCCCCGTGCTCCAGTAAGTGCTGTACGATGGAGAGCCAGCCGCGGGAACAGGCCTCGTGGAGCGCGCAGTAACCCGCATTATCCCGATGATTCACGTCACACACTTTATTCTCCAGACAGTACAAAACCACCTCCTACAGCGAGCGGGAGAGAGACAGAAGACGAGCGGTTACTATGGTGCAGCGAGGAATGAAATTCATTAAACACCATTAAAGAGCGCAGAGAAAGAGAGGACGGGAAGAGAGCAGACAGACAGTTCCGCCCAGAGCTGATTATTGATGTGTGAGGTATCAGGGGCTTTACAGACGAATCCTGCCCAAGCCTGCTGTTCACTTTCTATATGAGACGCCTGAGACGGCACTGTGAGTGTGTGTGTGTGTGTGTGTGAGAGGGAGTGTGAGATAGAGAGTCTGCAAGAAGCAGAGTCTGCAAGAAGACTTTAAAGCAGGGGAAATGTGAACGATGTTTGCCCGTGCGAAACCGAGAAGCTTTTCTACATCAACCCAAGCCAAAAGAACACAGTAAACTGCTAAGGACGTTGTTATACAATTCTTAGACAGGACTTTGCTGTGTGGTTGCTTGAAGGAGGATCTCAAATGATACAAATCGAGGTTGTTTTTAATTGTGCCAATCTAGAACACCCTAGCAGCCACAAAGGAAAACGTCAGCAATCGCTCCTGACGCTGCTTTGTGGTCACTAGAATGTTCTGTGCAGGGACAATTCAAAAGACCCTTGAATTCTATCATTTGCCAACATCCCTTCAATTTCACCATTTTTTTTTATCAACCATCAGGCAAACTGTGCATGCCTGTCAATAGACAGTTTTTTTACTCAGATTTCTCAGATTTGGCATTATATGTATTGTCCCATTCGCACTCCTGCCATTCCCGTCTGCTGGTTAAGAACAATGTCTGGAAGAGGCTGGAATGGCAGAGAACCCTTGCAGATTTAATAGGAGAGTTCTTCTGCAAGCTCGGGTTTAAAGGAAATCCCACATCCATCACTGCGAGCTGATTCCTCATGCACGGAGGCATCAAAAACAAGCGAGCGCACACACACACACACACACACACACAGATGGGCTGGAGAGGGGAGGGCTGGTGTCCGCTCAGCGCTCAGACGAATGAGGGCATTAGGATTCAAGAGGCGTAGCACTCGCACTTCAACCCTGGCAGCGTCTCAGAGAACGCATTCAACCCCTCCCCCGACGGAGTCGCACAGTGGTACGACCTGCCCCACACTGCTGCCAGCAGCTCTGCCTCGCGCTTCCCACCGGCTCCGTATCCAGGATACGGCATGCCGCCGGCATGACAGAAAAAAACCAAGCCGTTAGCAGGGGCGCCGAGCCGTTAACGAGCCCAAACGGGAAACTCTCGCTCCAGTGCGGATGTTCACTCCTGTCTGCCAGGAGGGGTGGACCAAAACACAAGGAAGGTAAAACATACACTTACCACGCTCACTTGGCCTATCGATAAGCCCCTCCCATCAAATGCAGATGAGCCAATGGCAGTTGAGTATCAGTTGCACAGGGAGCAGAACTTGGACTAGGGATGGGCGATACCCACTTATTTGGTTTTCGATACCGATACTTTTAAAAGTCAGTATCGCCTAACTCAGACATCTTTAAGTTTCAGCGCCATAGAGAAACATTGGAAGATTCGAAGCTTGCATCGGTTTAAATGGTGTTTATGCTAACAAAAATGGAAAAATGATGTGCCTGTGGTACTTGTGACACTGGTTCCAGTTATCCTGAGAGAATATGCAATATAATTTATTTACTCCATTTCCTAATCCAACCAAAACAGAGCAAAAATGTCCCCTTAAACTTTCAAACCCAAATCACAATGAAGACGAAAATGTTCATTTGGTGGTTGTCATACTCGTCATAACTTTTCACTTTAAGATTTCATTTCAGAACGTTAATGTAATGTTGTGCTTCAGCAAGGCATCTCTGACTAAAACTAGCGAACGGTAAAGCTAGTGCGTCCATGCTAACGTACAAACCTAAATAGCGAAATGTTCTTACATCATGTACCGTGTAGGTCAAAAACACAAACAAAAGGTCTACATTTTAGAGTCTCTACATAAACTGGTTAAATGTAAATTAATTTAATCGTACCCTGCGATACATAATTTATTTTTAAATCTATTAATAGATATATATATCCCTCCATGAAATATTTAATTCCCACTTGAATGGTGGGCCCTTCTGTGTCCAAATTGTGCAAAAACATCAATGGGACAAGGTTTTCACACTGACAGCTGTCATTGTAAGACAGTGTGCCGCCCCCTTTGTTTGTCCGAGGGAGCAACAGTAACTAAGGGGGCGGGGCTCACCGATAGGTCAATTACCAAAAGCGAGCCGCAGTTCAAGGGAGAATTTCTCTATTTCCCGTTTGTTTTTCCATCGCCTCATTCCCTTTCCAGTGAGGTCTCTCTTTTTCTCTCCTGCCTCAGGGAGTTCCTCAGTGGGGATGTTTGCAGGCAGGCGAGCGGAGTGTTACATTAAACAGACAATAAAGCAGTGTTACAACAGCCTAGCGAGAAAAAGATTTGTCGTGATTTTCTCCTCAGAACTGCTTTTTGCTGGAGTGTTTCCTCCCCCACTGTCCCTGCTAAAACGACTCCCAGCTAACAACTGCAATCAATGCATCATTCAAGACACTTAACCCCTTCAACAACAGCAATCCCACAAAACAAGACACAGGCCGGCTCAAGACCGAACCCGACGTGCAACCATTTTACCACAACCTCAAGCCTAGTCAACCCAACCCACATCATAAAAAATAAAAGAGCTAGGACTACAGCTCGCTTAGGAAGAAAGACACTCAAGACAGGAAAAAGAAGGGGAAGCTTTACAAGGCAGACCTGAACTGAAACCAGTCTGGGGTCCACTGCTAGTCTGGAGTCAAATTCAGATGCTGGCAGCCCTCCTTAAGACCTGTGATACAAGTTCAAACTCAAGTCTAGAATTTCAAAGCTTCAAGAAAAAACTAAGGCTCTGAACTCTTAAGCCATCTGATAAAACATTTTAGAATTCAAAAGGCAGTTACAGAATTCTCAGATAGATCTAAAGTTCTAAAGCGGTTTCTGATCAATTATAAAAGTTTGATGTAGTTGCAAAGGGACTTTTGGTGCAGAATATGACCTTCCCATAATAGGTGTTTTTTAGAATTCCAGAATCTAAGGCCGCTAACTAAGAGTTCTAGAATTCATAGGCAGTTAGTAAAAATTCTGCAACTCTTCATTAAGTCACAGAATTCTAAGACAGCTGATAAACAGTCTAAGTTTACATGCAGTTAAGTTATCGAATTCCGAAGTAGTTTCAGAAAGTTCTTAATTCAAAAGCAAATGATAAATTTTCTAAAATAAAGCCAGTTATCAAAGAATTTAGAACTTCGATGCAGTTTTAAATCTGATGGATTCTAGAATGTTTGCATTATAAAACTGCTAATGAAGAGTTTCTGGAATTCTGAAGGTATCCAGAATTATAAGATGGTTAATTATGAGATTAATTCTAAAGATGCTATAGAACTGAAGCAGTTTTGTCTAATGTCTAATGTTTAGCGGTTGCTTAATGATCCTCCGGCTACGCACAGTGCTGACGAATGTTCTAATTTTACATGCAACTCAGGAAAAAACAACCTTCAGACTGAGCAGACGTCACATTGCATCGGAAAGTGAGCGGCTAGGGAGAGAGACAGACAAAAAAAATGACAAGAACGAAAGAGCAGGATATGCGGAGGGGGAAGGAGGAGCACCGAAACTCCCTCAGCGTGGTTTTAATTGAGAGAGCCATGGCTGGAGTGGGGAGCTCTGATAACAGAGGGAAAAGGGTTGAGGTGGCCTCCACGGAAAGAAGTGCAATCATTAACGGATCAGGAATTTCCCTGACAGCCGGCCAGGATGGTACTGAACGTGCGGATGAGTGTGAACGCTTACATGAGCAAACGTGACCCGTCTTGCTCAGCCAGACCTTTGACGGAATGGTGAGCCCGGTCTCATGAAAATACATATAAATAGTAAAACTCTTGGTATTCATACGCAAAAATTGACTTTGGCATGCATATGATACACAACCTGTTTGTTGTGCATATAATACACAGTTATTGCCATACACACGATATACATCTACCCCACAACCCTAATCCTGTCCATTGCATAGCATATACATGCCAAAGCCCAATTTTGCGCATCAGTACCACCAGTTTTTGCTTTTATGTGGCGTACTATTTATATGCACTTCCATGAGATCGGGTTGGTATGGCGCCTTGCAAACCACAGTTTGTTTTTACATGCCGTTTAAGGGTGGGTTTATCTAATCTTACACAGATTATACCTAAATAATAGGCAAAAAAAAAAAAATACAAATCTGTCAAAGAACTTTGGCAAATCCAGTTATTAGTTGTTCCACACACAAAAAAAAACCTTGCATTAATCCAGTACCTGGAGAGAGAGAAAAAACCTGTATGCTCTTTTTTTTTTTTTTTTTCGAAAGTTGCATGAAGTCAGCCAATCAGTTTTGTGCTTGCCAAGTCAAGAAAATGCTTTCCAGTTTTATGGTGCAATATGCATCCGACAGTCACTGAGCGGACTTTGGGCGGTCTAGAGGCGTCTGTGGCCGAGACTGCGAGATATAACTGCCGTTGCTCTGAGAGTTGAAGGTCTGTATCCTGCTATTTGCTCAGGCTTGGCAGACAGTGACAAAACAGGGCGCGACACACCCACACGACTCACTGACCCTCTGTATACACACACACACACTTTCTGCTGGTTACTAAACTGCAAACATTCACATGTGAACACTTTTGCTTTTAAAGGGATAGATCATCTAAAATGAAAATTCTGTCTTAATTTATTGACCAGTCAACACATGTCTAAAACAACATTGATGACTCCATTTACCTTCATTTTATGGGGAAGGGGCACTGAAACATTTTTCTAAATATCTTCTTTCGTGTCACACAGAAAAAGGTGAGTAAATGATGACAGAGTTTTAATTATGGGTTGAACTATGCTTTTAAATCAGCTCAACCTCAAACTTTCGCCTTCCCCCCCACCCCCCTAAAATATGCAGACTGCAAATAATCTGAGAGGGAATTTAGATCAGATTAGGTTGCAGTCAATGCATGCGACAGGGTTATTTCAGGTCACAGACTGTTTTGAGGTCGTCATCTAGATCAAAGATCCGCTTGCACGGAATCCTTAGTACGCGGCCTTGAACGGACCAGCCTGACCAGCGGACACGCGCATGCAGTCAACGGTGGAAAACACGCAGGTTTTTCCACTTGCGCTTGGTTAATGCCTGAAATGCAAGCCAAAATGACTCAATCACACGCACGCACACACACAGAGAGAGAACCGATCAAAGGCGCCCGGGAGTTTCATCAAGCCAAGAACGGTTTGTTTTGAAGGTGCGAGCCCATGAGAAAATGGAAACGAGAGCGCGCGCAAAACTACGTGCCGTTTGCGTTGCATGTTTACTGCAGTTGCGCTGGGACCGAGATGGAGTGCCACGTTTAAGTGTGTGAACTGTCGTTCTCAAGCGCTCTGACACACACACACACACACACACACACACACGGAGCAGCTGCCGCGGTCTGTTGAAAGCCTCGGCCGCGGAGTCATGTCATATTTCCGAGCTCTGGCAGCGCCGCGGAGCTGCTCGTGGCTTAACACACACAAAGAGAGAGAGAGAGAGCGCTGGCAGCTCAGTGCGTTGCTCGGGGCTTATCTCTCTCTCACACACACACACACACATACACAGCGAGAGAGCGGCTTCCTGCGCAGGAGGGGAAAAGAGGGGGACGGAGCGAACGAAGCCTAAAAAACAAGCCGCTGTCGACTGACAGAAAAAAACACACGCGGACGGAAGGTTTGTCCCCACCTGCTAAGGGTCGTGGTGAGGGTGTAGAGAGGGAGGTGAAAGGGTGATCGAGAGAAAGAGAGAGAGAGAGAAACGAGGAATACAGGGTGGGAAGGATTACATTTGATCTCGCTTCCTGTGACACACAAACACACACACACTCGGCGGCGAGTGCCCTCCGCTGCGCGCTCCCCCACCGTATCTGTGGCGCACGCACAGCCCCGCGAGAACAGCCGCCTTTAACCGATGTCACCAAGCGCATTTATAAAGCCATTAGAGCAGAATTAGACCCCGAGCGCCAGCGGGGAAAATCACAAAGCCCTGAGACTCAGCGGTAACGAGAGCCCACGCTCTCGACAAGCGCGCGAGAAAACCCACCGCGAGCGGAACACTGCAGCTCTCTTTCTCTCTCTCTCTCTCTCTCCGCAGTCTGGAGAAAAGATCATTAGGGAAAAACGCTGTTCAGCTATTAGTGAAAAAATATTTTTTTGTATTACTTCGCCGTTAGTTTATCTATTATAGCGAAGAACAGTTTAACATTCTTACACAGTTTAGCTAAAGTCTAGCTCTTACTAAATTATTGGCGTTTATACACAGACAGATTTGCTATAACCAAAACAATGTAGCGATTCCTGGCTAGCTCGCTAGTAAACAAAAACTAATCTATATGAATAAAGCAACGAAGTTAAATATTAACTGTTCAGTTATTCATGAAAACATGCATAGGGTATTCAGAACATTTAGATATTCGCTTACGATTCGTTTATCTATTAGTAAACAACCGTTAAGCTATTCTTTTACACACCGTTTGGCTATTTTTTACGTAGTTTATCTATTACATATACAATTTACGAATGTGTCACTGTTTTGCTAATACTCAAATATTAAGCTATTCGTAAACATTTAGCTATGCATAAGCATATTCGTAAACAATTTAGATATCAGTATTTTTTTTTTTTTTTTACAAATAGTTTATATAGTACACCATTCATAGTTTATATATCAGTGAAGACCAGTTTAGCCAAATAGAAATTGTCAGTGTTTAGCTGCTTGTAACAGTATAGCTCTTCGTAAAAGGCATTTAGTTATTCATTTGAACAGTTTATATTTTCTTAAGGTTTAGATATTAATAAAAAAATATATATAGTTTAGCTATTTATAAATCGTTTAGTTATTACTAGAAATATTTAAATACATTTAAAAAAAAAAAAAAAAACTACATTTCAACTTAAATGTACAAAATGCTATTTTTTCCCCATGAGACCTGTAAGCCTTTCTTGTGGTTAGATATGCAAGAAAACCACCCTCCATTTCCGCGGGCCGTTAACGGCGGGCGTTGGTTTGGGCAACGAGAGATCGGGAGGTGCGCGGAACGGGCGGCTAATGGCTTAAAACAGCACGTGTTTAGCACCTTCAGCGGAATGATTAATTAACGCGGAGATTACGGAGAGCACTTGTCAGATCGCTGATTGGACCTTAATGGCAAAGAGCCATTCTGCCTGAGAGCAGAATTACCCACAGACTCTAGCAACTGCAGCAGGATCAGAGAGAGAGAGAGATGGATAGGGCTCTTTCTCTCTCTCTCTCTCTCTCTCACACACACACACACACACACATAACGATAGGTTTCAATCAGCACACAAAGGCCAGTTTTGTCTGAGGCATAAAAGAGGGAGGCAACAACCAAACACAAGTGTAAATAAGCAGCACCGTAACGCAAGAGAGACGTCAGCGCCGGCGGAATGCAATGAAACTGAGTGTGTGTGTTTGTGTGTGTGTTGCAGTAAAACTCTTGGCTTGAGAGCTAAAGGGAGGTGAAAAAACACAAACAAGCGAACAAGAGACGTTGGGGGAAGGGAACTACAAACGTGCGTGTGTCAAAGCATGCGGTGCTGATGGAGCCGCCTGACCACTTCAAGCACAAAACTTACAAGACACACAAACACACAGCGAGGAATGGAGCACAGTGGAACGTGGCACCCCTAGATGCAAAGAAACCAAACCCACAGACACATGTGGATGCAAGTTATAGGCAGAACGAGAGAAAAACAGAAAATAGCAGATGGGAAAACCTAAGCGTAAAACTAGTTTGATTCTGACACCACGAAAGCGTGTTTTATTCTGGAGCGGCACCACTGCCTCAATGCTTAAAAATGCTCCGTAAAATGCAATGAGAAACTTTCCCTTTCAGTGGAATTGAAGGCACCGCTGCGGAGCGAGAGAGAGAGAGAGAGAGAGAGGAAGGCTGGGGGAAGGAGAGAAATCAGGCGCTCGCAGCAGTAATCGCTCATTTCCTGTTCTCCGTGCCAGTCCTTTCAGACGCACTGCCGGAACTAATCCAGCTCCCCATTAATCTGCCCAAATTGGACACGGAACGCCGCGCCATTCCAGAACCCGCGGAACCACCGCCGTATTCCAGAACTGTGGAATACCGTCAAATTCCAGAACAGCGTGGAAGCTGCTAAGCCGTGAGATCAGTGCAAGTTTTGTTTCATTACAAAAAACACTCAAGACTGCAGAGATAATCTACGATATTTGAAGTCAACATGGCATTGGTGTTTTAATAAATAAGAGAAGTCGCTAGTCTTATTACCCATAATTCACCAATGCGCATTATTCTACAAATAAACTTAAAAACAAATAATAATAGCATTCTTTGCTTCTAAAAAAAAGATGTGGGGAAAACTGGACCATAGAGTGGCATAACGTTGCTAGAACATTGCTAGAACGTTGCGACACTCCTTAGCAAAATCCAATTAACAGAGTAACCTAATCACCCAAATTGGTGATATTGGTGTTATTGAAATGTGCTATAATAACTCCTACAAATACAACTCATTATATATACCTTTAAAAGAGACACATGCAGATGTTTGAGAAATATGTTTTCTCTGTCTTGGAGGAATGATCATTTTTAAATCACACCCTATTTATTGCATCAAAATTTGTTCATATTTTAAAATAGTTATGGTGGATAATTTTATGATTTATTCATGCCACTATACATTTCACTGTTATAGTTTTTATTAATAACAATTTCTATACAGCTGATAACTTTGCGTAGTGCTCTTTTGAATGTTTATAGGACACGACAGAGAAAACGCGAAAAACGGCGTGCCTGCGAAAGCACGGGAATGAATGCGAGCGAGAAAGGTTTGAGTGGGAGTGGAAAAGCCGAAAGGAGAAAGAGATGAGACGGCGGGTGTGTGTGTGTGTGTGTGTGTTTGCGCAAGCGAGAGGGAGAAAAAAAACTGTGTGTGTGTGTGCATGCGCACGCCAAGCAATCGCTCTGTGCCTGTCAGGGGCTCTCACATGTCAGACTCGGTCTCACGCAGAAATAATGAGATGCGAAGAGAGCAGGAGAGGGCAGCCGGAGAGAGAGACGGTCGCGCGCACACGCGAGCTTACCTCATATCCCAGCCGCGCAGCTCGCTGCAGTAGAGTCTCGCCTGCGTTCTTGTTGACGATGAGTCGGCGCGCTTCGGGCGGCATGGGCCTGCTGACTGGCAGCTCCGCTGACACTGGAGGTGCGGGGGCGACCAGAGGTACGGGTACGTCCGGAACAGCGCTTGGGGGGGTCGGGGGTGCCGCGGGTTGGTAGGCAGGGGAAGGGGGACGGGGTTTGACCGGAGAAATCTCGTAATCAGAAAGAGTCGCCGCTGGCTGCTTCTGGGAGGAACGTTTCACCACCTGACGGGGGAATAAACATGTGTTACTTTACAAGGCCTTTGGATTTCACACAGATATTCAAGTCATAGCACGTGGCGGCACAAACAGGGAAAGGCGGACGTTCTTTCCAAAGACAGAGCGACAGAGCTACACTCGCTTGGTGCCAAGAGACAGGCGGGATGGAGCGCTAATTAATCACAGCGACACGTTCACAGTCAGCGCCTCGGCATAATCAGAGACCCACATTTGAGATGTGAAACATTTGAATGTGAAAATGTGATCTGTTTAAAAAAAAAACAAAAACAAAAAACGCAGTAGTGGAAAACTTAGGCCGAACAGCAGTCAGGAAACTCTGTTTCCCACCATAAACCAAGAACAAAAATGTGACTGTCAACAACGGTTCCTCGCACACATGGTCAGCAGGGTTATTTTTGGCCTGCAGTTAAACATGCCGAAACAAACGGGGACTGTTTACACCAGTACAATCCATAAACACGTTTTAAACTGAACAAACGTGCGTGCCTCTTCCCACATCGAGCGCTTCTCTGTTTTTGGCTCTAGGCTGCGTGCTTGTTTGTGAGCTGGATGGAAAGCTGCAGACGCAGATCCGTCAGAGTGTGTTCCCCGGCAGGGAAAGTTAAACAGGAAACAACGGAAGACTTGGGCTCTCTCCCACTCGCTTTATCTCTCCCGCCTTCCGTGTGCGAGTTCTCTATCTGTGGAGCGCAGTAGGGCGGGCGGATGAGAGCTGGCTGTGTGTGTGTGTGTGTGTGTGTGTAGGCCGCGAGTTCATGCGAGCAGACTGAAGGTCGGGAAGGGGGGGTGATCGGGGCGGGAACTCCACCCACCCCAGAGAGATCCACAGCGCAGCAGCTGTCAGAGAAAACACACACACATAGACACACAAACACACTGCACACACACGCACGCACACACACACACACACACATATAGATAGATAGATGGATGGATAGATAGATAGATAGATAGAGATTTAGATTAATATTTTATTCATATGTATTTATTAATACTAACAAGAATGAGAAAAAGGTGTATATAATAAGTAATAAATATTATACTTTTTATTATTAATTGTTAACTTATTTTATCAAATGTATTTAATAGTAATAATAATAAATCCTAATACATTATTATTTATCAACAATAATCCAATATATTTATAATAAGAAAGAGAAAATATGCATATAATAACAACAGTATAATATATATATATATATATTTGATAACAACAAAAAAATTTTTTATCACCATGAAACTTTCATTATTTTATCTGATTTAATAATAAAAAATAAATAATGATCATATTTATATTAATAATAGGAAGAATTAGAAAAATGTGTGTATTATTACAAAAATAATAATCCTAATTTTGTTTTGTAAATGTTTTGTAAAAAGATAAAACCTTAAAAAAAAAAAGTTAAAGGAAAAGTTAAAGGAAAAATAAACCTATTTCAGCAAACCGCTAGACACAAACTGATACGAGTCATTTTTCCCAATTGAGGACATCCCGTATGTCCCCAAAGGCAGGTTTTGGAAAAAGTAGTTCACTTTGCAAACCAAGTAAACCCGCACACACTGTATTGTGTAAACACCTACATAATATTGTCATAGGAGTGTGTTTGTCTGCTGTAAACGCTGTGGACTCAAGGTGTGTGTGTGTGTGTTTTGTGTTCGGCTGCAGAACGCAGGCTACGTGTGTGTGCTCTACATCTGCGTGCGGGGAGAACACAGGCGGTGTTATTTAAAGAATGCACAGCGAGTTCACTGGGGAATCATTTTCCTTGACGGAGAGAGAAAGAGACCAGATTCTGACCCGGCCTTCACTTCTCCCCTCCCCCTCGCTCGCATCTCTCCGCTGGGAGTCTGCCTTTCAGCACGAGAGGAGGTCAAAGCAACCGCGCTCTGAACACACACACGCTTTGACCCCCTCCCGCGTCCGTTGAGCAGTCTTAGAGAGCCGCAGTGCTTCCCTAATTGGAATGATTAACATTGTTGTGATTGGAGACACGTTTTTAAACGGTTCCTCACTGAGCCCGGGGAAAACGCCTGGGTTGTGAGCCAAAGCAAAGAGCACCGCTAGCCTCTCTCGCACAAAAACAAAAGAAAGGTTGTCCTTATGCAGATAAACGAGCATCTCGACCTTCTGTGATCGCACTGACATGTGTCTCCGACACTTACCTTGTGTTGGTGGGCGGGGCTGAGTTCAGGACACTCCTCATTGGTCGACTGCGACAGCATCCTCCGCTCCTGTTGGCCGAGGTGCTTGGTCTTGCACTGCCGCTTGCCCTTTGGTTTTTCAGGGTCGCTGTGCCAGCGCATACGAGATGGGAAGGTGCCTTCAGGGTCCGTAGAGGTCAAGGAGGATCCCAGTGACTTGCGGTGCTCCTTTAATCGCTGCCGTTTTTCCGAGAGGTGAGATGGAATTGAGGAGGAAAACTTCCGTATGGTATCGGCACAGAAGCCGTCAGAGAGCACCGGAACTGCAAGAGAGAAAGAGAGAAATTAAAAGAGTTGGCAAATGTTATGCTCATGTTTAAATGTGAAAATTGGAACATTTTTGGTCGGTTTCTGCGTTAGGTGGAGAAACTTACGTAATTCTTCAAATTCTGTAAAATGCATTAAAATTAGCTGGGAATGTTACAGTGGGGAGGAAAATAAAAAAAAATAAATAAATAAATAAAATTAGTTGAATTGAAAGTTGAACATTTGTGTTTGTGCCGTTCCTGCACTGATTGTGGTGAAAAAGCAACGTAATCTTCAAAATGCGAAAATTTGGTAAAATGTATTCAAATTAGCTGAGAATATTGCAGTAAAATGAAAAGAAAAATGTAGCTAAATTCAGGTAAATGTTAGAAAAATAAACAAAATGACTATTTCATTTCTGCGCCAATTGTGAAGGAAAATCTATGTAGTACAAAAAAAAAATAATAATTAGCTGAGAATTCTACAGTAGAATAAAAAAAAATCAAAGGGTGGGAGATGCATAAATGCAAATGTTTTGTCAAAATAATAAAAAGAATCAAATAAATAAAAAATACTACATAATTGTGTAGCCGCAGATTCTATGAACATAGAAAACAAATTTTTCATTGTAAATTCTATAATAACTTAATTTCATAAAAAAAATCGAACTGAAAGGAAACATCACCAAGATAAATAGCATAAACACAAATTTGGTTCGTGCATTTGCAAGATATTCCATCTCGGGCAGCAACACACACAAATATCAAACCGACAGAAGCTTCCTTAAAGTCTCGTTAAGTAAATCAGACTGACAGCAGAAGAATGAACAGCAGCAGGCTGACTGCTTCATAAGGGACGGACAAAGGACGAAAAGGTTTACAAAAACTGATGCATCCTTTCCATCGTCTGCTTTCTATTTTGCATCACATGACCAGAGCTCAAGCAAGAGAGGCGCGTTTAAGTGATAACATCAACCGGCGGAGAAAAACAGAAGGGAAAAGAGGGAAAACATGAAAGGAAGAGCAAGATAAGAAAGGGAAATCAAATGAAAAGGGAAGCAACAGCGAACGGAAAAGGAGAAATGACGGACAGATGTAAAAGTGGAAGAATAGAGAGAGAAATGCAGCAGCGAGGGAAAGAGACGATGAAAGGGTGAGCGCAAGGCCGAGAGAGTGAGAGAGAGAGAAACCGAGCACGCTCCACATCTGTTCCATTATTCATCATATTCCCCATTCAGTCACACACACACACACACACACACAAAGCCAGTGAGAGCCCCACCACACAGAGGAAATTTCTCTCACGCATGCAAGCAAGAACAGAGGACGCCAAAGACAGAAGACCACATAGCCAACAAAAACACGTACTACCTACTACCAAAACACCAGGCCAAGTATCAAATTACCAAATTTGGGCGATAACCAGATTTTTGCTAACAAACGTTCTTTAACCGATTAACAGATCAATGATATAACAATATAGAAACAAGATGTGTTTATTTTAATTAAATAGTCAAATATTCCATTCTTGGTAAAAAAAAAAATTCAAATTTGGTTGAATGTTTGCGAATTTGGTAGGATTTTTGGCAAATTTGGTAATTTGTTTGGCAAATTTGGTACAATTTTTGGTATTTTTCAAATTTATCGGCCCAAGACAAAAGCACATTGGAGAACCTTCAACACGCAGACCACAAATTGTGCAACTTTTCACATTTGGTGTGTGCGTGTTTGTGCACAAGAACCCATCCTCTTGGGCAAACTGTTCCAGCCTGTGTGAAGTGCTCCTCTCCTTCAACAGGCTAATTAAAGTCCTACCCCGAGAACCCTTGAGACCGGATTCACCACACCTACCCCACACACACACACACACACACACACACACAAGTGTGCGTGCTCTGCAACCTAAGTGAATCACTCAATTAGCAAAAGGGGAGCAAAGACCTTAATGCCTTTAAAAATCAACAGAACAAAAGCAGTGCGCTTAAAACGCACACACACACACCCTGGGGCTTACAGCGGAGAGTCGTGCATCACTGGCATGCGTGTCTTGTCTCTCACACCTTGTCATAGACAACACAAATTAGCCTGCGTGTGCGTACGAATTCCCTCGGCTGAAGAGCGAGCGTGTGTGTGCGCGGTGGGAGACGGATTTTGACAGGGACATCTGGGGGATATTAGCCTCCCATTAGCACACAACTGGGCACACACACACACACACACACACACACACACATACACACAATAATGCATTAACTAGCAAACCATCTCTTAGCATAAGTAAAACCAAGATTCATATGTATAGGACATATTACTCATACAGTGAGTGAGGGATAGAATGAGATAAAGCGTCTCGTCTCTCGTCTTGCTGCTCTCTAATCCTCCTGACAGCACAATATCCAGCAGCCGAGATACTGACGGGCAGCCTCACACACACACACACACACACACACACGCACGTTGTTATTTGCACAGTTGTGGAATCTCATGGCTCATTACTCTGCGGCATGCGCTTTCTCGGCGATGCTTATATACCAACAAGGAAGCGAGCGCCTGAGAGTGTGTGTGTGCGTGCGAGGAAGTGCGAGCATGGCTTGTCAATCAACAAGAATCATTATTGCTATCCCAAAGCCGCAGACACAGGGCGACGTGCTCTGCTTTCCTCTAATCTGCCTCTCCCTACTGCCTCGCTCTTGTCTTTCACCTCAGTTCTCCCCTCAGCGCTCCGTATCCTCTTTTCATCTCTCTCACTCCTTCTCTTCCACTCTTTCCTTCTGCTTTCTAACAGCCGCTCGTTCCCTTTCTCTTTGTGTCTCATTTGTTCATGCTGCTTGTGTCTCCCCGCTCAGTTCTCTCCTTCTGGGTCCTTCTCTGACCTGCATAACTTAATGAGACTTAGTCTGAGCTGAGAGCACCATTTACATTCCTGCCAATCGAAGGAAACAGGGTGTAGTATGTAGGGCGTAGTATGTGAAAGGACGTAGTTTGTATAGTATAGGTATAGGATGTAGAATGTAGTATACATGTGTGTATATATATGGAACATTATGTAGTAAGTTAGGTGTAATGTTTACCATGTAAAGTTTAGTGTGTACTATACTAGATATGAGAAGGTTGTATGCCATAGTACGACGTTTTGTGTAAGACAAAACATATAGGAGGTAGGGTGTAGTGTGTTGACTATAATATGTTGTATGCCATAATATGTAGTTTTAAGCATACAGATTATAATATGTATTGTGTATACACAATATGTATTAGCAACTCTCTATGGCCTGTAATCTATCTATGTTGGATGTAAGGCCATAATATTTAGGGTGTATGGAATAATTTGCAGGTGTAAAAGGTAGTGTGCAGAGTATAAATTAGGGTATAGGATGTAGTTTTTTTTTTAGTGTAGCGTATATGCATTAAGTGTAGTATGCAAGCCATCTGTAGGGTGTAGTATGTAGTTTGTGGTGCATAAGAAACAGCTCTCTCTGTTTTGGCATTCTTTACCTGAATGGTTTGTGCATGGCTAAATGAGGAAACCATTTAGTCATGCAAATAAATCAGGATAACAGACGACAAAACCAATTTACTCCGTTGTCCCCTGCCATCAAGTCTGTGGTCCTCTTGACATAAGCGTCCTCTAAAGATTTGCACGGACAGGCTTCTCCGTTCTACCCAGAATGCTCTGGTCTCCACTTACAACCGTGCATTTAAATGATACAAAATAGGAGGACGTACCTGTATTGGACTCTGCGTATTCCAGCTGGTCCTTAGTCCAGCCTTTCTCCACTTCTGCTTTCCTCTTCACCCCCTTCTCTTCAAATCCATTCGCTTTGACCTTTCGATCCACAGCGGGGACACCGTGGGCGACTCTCGGGACCTCTGAGGGACAAGGGTCAAGCTTTTCCCTCCTGGCGGTTTGGAGTTGTGGAAGAGAGGCTTTGGATGTGGGAGACAAACCCATGTTGGGAGCTCCGAATTGCGGCCGGTCATGGTTGAGCTGTCCCTGTCTGTCCCACAGTTCCTGGAGATTATGGAGGTGGTGGGGCTTACTGAGCCGAAGACCCGTCAACTCGATACACACCTTCAGATTCTTCACCTCCTGCTCGGAGGGCTGCGGCCACACGTCTGTGGAGAGAGATAAAAGCAATCCGTTTATACCTTAGGTTAACATTCAGCTCGGATGATCCGATCTTAAGTGGACATCTGGGACGATTTGCTGGATACACCTGGATATACTATGTACCTCAAATCAAAGATTTTGTGACTGGTGTTGGGAAGGTTAATTTGGAAATGTAATACATTACTGATTACAAGTTACCCTATTTATAGTGTAACTATTTCTATTACTTTATTAAAGTGACTGATTACATTTGGAGTATTTTTCTACAATTTCGAACAAAAGTTTTCAAATGTTAATCATTTTGAAACATTTAAAGCTGGCAGGGTTAACCTTACAGTAGTAATCAACACTAATTACTGTCGGACTTTACAATCCTTCATCGCTTGAATGAAGAGCACAGCCACCACAAAATCAGACTTTAACGCCTGTTTTTATTTTGAGATCATTCAGAGCTTGAATACAGGTTTAAAAATCAGAAGATAGTTTAATGAATTTGAAATGAAATCTTCATAGCTATGAACAGGAAACACTGGCATCTAACTTTGCTTCGGAGTGAATCTTAAAGCATACACAAAACCAGGCTTGTGTCCCAAGCTCCTCAAACATTGGTGTCTTGTACTTTAAAGCAGTCAGTGCAATTTGGGAAAGAAATCAAATCAAACCTAAATGTGTGAGAAAACATTCAGCTGTAACCCCTCTTGTAATAGTTAACATTTTCATAATTTAATTGCATCTTTTTTCTCAGTAACTGTAACACATTATAGTTACGTTTATTATGTAGTTAAATTACGTAATTCCACTATATGCAACTTGTTACTCCCCAACACTGTTTATGTATACATACATTGCGTACTAAACTTTGCCCAAATTTCTTAATCATTCAGGCATAATTTGTCTTTATATGAACATAAACTGTTGCTTGACTGACATATTTAGGATGCATTAGGCTGTATGCTATGAATGCACTGTAGCTATAGACATCTCTGACCACCAAAAGTTCAAAATGCATCCCGAGAATTGGATCGTAATGCATCTCCACAATGTACTGCAACCCATTAACAGCTGAATTTAGCGATGTTCAGTTGTGTCAGTGCAAAGTAGAGCAGGAATTGTTTTCCAGTTGTTAACAGCCGTTACCTTCTAGAACACAAACACCCACCAGTTTGATAGCTTTTAAAATGAAAGTGCAGAGCTGAACAGACACCCATGTTTTGCTGACAAAAACAAGCTTTCTGGGACAAGTTTAAGCGATGCGAGTTTATACAAAGGTTGTTTTGATGTCTGAAAACGCCCTTTAGACTGAGCACAAAGAGAGAGTAGGGCAGAGAACGCCCAGCAGTTGTGTTTATTTGGACCATGTGACGGCAATAAACAAAAATCAAGACGAATTGAAAAGACCAGGGAAAGGATCAAAGCTGGAGCAAGCGAAGGAAAAGGGGCAGCGAGAGAGTGAGATGTGTCGGGAGGTCTGCGATAAGATGAAAGACGGAGCAGACCATCCACTACTTGAAGCTGGCGGAAAGAACAGGGATGAAGAGACTGAAAAAGAGGACAGACATGCTGAAGGACACTGGAGAGAGAGAGAGAGAGAGAGACAGACAGCCCGGTTTGTCTACCTGAAATCAGTCTCGCTCTCTTCGCCGCGATGCCATTATCGTCCTCTCCTCTCGTCCGTCTCTCTCCATCTCTCTCTTCTGCGGTGTGCAGGCAATCAGGGTGGCCTTGGCTCGGTTCCAAACCAAATGCACGTTTTCTGGCCGTCGCCGTGCCAACAGACCCCTCCTCCTCTCCTTTCACGTCCCTCGCTCTCTTCTCCTCTGCACGGCGGGACTGTGGGACATCGGCTGGTGGGCCGCACCGCTGGAGCACGGGAACTCTGTTGTTTGCACACGTTGGCGTCGCACCTGCGTAGCCACACAAACACAATTGGGTTAGTCTGACACATTGCGACACCAATGCGTTTTCCAAGTTCAAAAGAAGCGCGACAAACCAGAGAGTAGACCGAGAGAGATAGAAAGGAAAAGACTATAGAAAAACAACACTGTCCCCCCTACCCTGGACACTTGTGTGTTTGCGCTAACTACACCACACCCATCCCACACGGGGAGCTAGACGTCAAACAGGGACGCACTTGCTCTCTCTCTTTTCGCGAGCTTAAATTAGCCCGAAACATCCGTGCCAAGAGCGCAAAGCGGCAACCCAACTTTAGTCTCCTCTGCTTCCCCCTTCCTCTCTCTCCTCCCCCTCTCCTGCTTTCTGCCGTTCTGTGTGTGGCAGTGAAAAGTGCTCCTTGAGAATGTCTCCCAGCAGCTAAGAGCAGCAGCGCAGATCAAAGACAGGCGCTAGGGGCTCACGCTCCATACCGCCCGCTTCTCTCTCTCACACACACACACACACGCACACACTCGCGCCATATATAGCATCACATACACGTCCTAAAATCATGCACTCATACATTACACAGCTAGCTGACACCTCATAAGTCACACATAAACCAAATCTATCAAATCTACTAAAAATACACATTCCACAAAATTAATAAAAAATGGTAAAGAATCATGCATACCAAATGACTCGTTTAACGCGTGCTTGATGCAGAACAGAACTACCTTTATACTGGCCTGGGTAAGAATGCAGCCCACCCTGCCCCGGGCTCTCACAGACACGCACAAAGCATGTGACTAACACCACATGCATCCCATAATTCACGGCAATGTGTGCACCATAGCAACTCTGAACCAAAACAGATCACCATGGTAACATCATTCGCGTCACCCGGAGAGAGTTAATGTGGCCATTCTGAGAGAGCGAGAGAGAGAGAGAGAGAGATGTTGAAGGACAGTTGGGGCATAAAAATCAAGAGATGACCGGAGGACATGAAACATCCTGAAAGGACGCACAAAGTCAAATAATCAATTACTTGAACTGTATTGATTGATAAACAGAATGGTATTCGACAACTTAAAACTACAAAAGAAGGTTTTCTGTAGCATTTTCACCTTCAAAGCTTCACAGGAACTGCCGGTCTGCCGAGCGCACTCTGTTTACGTAATCCAGAGCACTGTTAATTGTCCGTGTGGCTGACACACATGCGAGCGTCCGCGTGTGCGCACACACACTCTAAACCAATATTCACAGGAAACGCCTCGCCTCTGTGAAAGCCACCAGGGAGTGCGAGGTCACATAGCTGCAAAGTGTTGATTTGGAAATCTGATGGCATTAGGCCATAACCAAAGCTCAAGTGGAAAAAACAAGAGCCAAAACAACAGAGAGAGAGAGAGAGAGAGAGGGAGAGATTCAGAGCATGTGCATGTTTATGTGAGCGCTTCCTGTTTGAGGGTGGCGGTGGCGGAAGCCATGTTTACCACGTCGTTTCCGCTGGTTTAACGCTGTTGCATGGAGCGCCACAGCACAGGGACCGTCCCTAGTGACAAGGGAAGGAAACGTAAGGGGGGTTGGGGGGGGGGGGTGAAGAACGAGCAAGTGCCTTTGAATCTGGGATGGATACTGAAGATCGTAGGAGATTGGACAAAGGGACAGCAGATGGGGGAAATGCTTGAAAAAAGGCAGCCTGCGAGCAAGACGAAAGTTAGAGACATTTCACGGAAGACGGAGAAAGAAAATAAAAGCGAGCGCAGGAGCGGGAGAGGGATTGCGTTTGTGTGTGTGTGTGAGCATCTTACCGTTGTGCTGCTCGGTGTGATCGGAGAGGGCCGAAAGGGCTGCGGAGGGCCTAGAGCTTGGCTGGCTTCGTTCCCAGTCTCCCGCTCCGCACTGGCTCTCTGCCAGCTCCCTCTCTCTCTCCTGCTCTCTCCCCAGTCCGGGTACTGTAGACGACACACACCCCTCCTTTTCCTTCAGCTCCAGCTCCGAGAAACGCATCATCGCACGCTACACAGACACACACACACACAGCACAATCGTGAAACCAGATCCAGTGTTACGAGCACCAGCTGTAAAGCCTGTCTCTCGTGTGCTCCAGTACAACAAAAATAGAGGGGAAAAACAGAATAAAACTTGCATAAAATAAATCTGCAGTGAGAGTAGAACAGGAGCTAAAGCGCATTAGAGTAAATGTAGCAAATGCATATCAACAACTTATAACAAACACTAACTGATATAGGTGAAATCAGGGTATTCATTTTACTCATATTTGACCATGCAATTTTCAGGGCCCCTCAGAAAGGGGGAAAAGGAAGGAAATAAAGTCTAACTTCACAACCGCCTGTGGGCGCAAAACCAAGTGTTACTCATTTCAACTGATTAGTAATTTAAAAATAAAATGAACTGACCTCCCAAAACGCAGCTGGTTGACTTAAATTACTGTCCTCTTGTGATATTCCTTCCATCTAAGCAATCAGAATGGGGCTCAATGTCTTTTTCAATTATTTGAATTGAATATTTACACAAATTTAACACATCTGCAAACAAACATTAACTTACCCTCATACACAAAAATATGGGGAAATGCATGATATAGTTGAGAATGCGATGGCTTCTTTAAATGATAGAAACTTTAATGTAAGATATGTGGAAATGTGTAAAAACATACTGGGCTTATTTAAAAGGACGTTCCATAATGTGTGGGCTATCTGAAATTAGGGCATTGTCTTCCATCAGCCTCTCCCTTGCTCTCCCTCCGCAGCGAGACTATGTGTGTGCGCGCTAATGACTCTGCCAGTCGGCGAGTGCTCTGCTCGCTGCTGCTGGTAAGAACTCTAATCTTCCCCATCAGGAAAGAATGGGCTGGATTTCACTTAAGCTGGAAGGGCTGCCACCACGCACATAGCTAGTGGGGGCCTAGTGGTTTGCATGTGTAAAGAAAGAAACAGAGTGCAAGATGGAAGAGTGTAGGAAAGGGTGTGTGATTATGTTTTGGTATGCCCAGCACACACCGGTCTCCAGGGCTCACCTGCAGGTTAACAGTTGCCTGCAGCATTATGTGCTAGCAAGGCCACGACATGCATGCACTCACACAAACACTCAGCAGCTGAGCTTCCGCACGACTGGGCAAAGCAGCCACTAACGGCACTTTATGTTAACCCTTTCAGCCATTGACTGAACCACACACTCAAGTGTGTGTGCTCTTGTACAAAAACCCAAGTTCTCTCATGCTAACTGAGTAGAACTGGTGCCATTAAAGCCTGTTTGACAGATTCACAGCAGGGGCTCAGAAACTGCTAGAAAGAGAGAGCAGGAGAGGGAGTGTGGGTTGCGGAGATCTGTAATTAGCAAGGCGTTCAATATGGAAGTAAGATACGGGTGCCCGTTCAAAGCCGGAACTAAGGTCATTGAGCTATTTTTAAAGAGAAGCTGTAAATCTCAGGATGTCTGAGAACTTTATCTAATTCAATGACAGTTACTGGTACATGAAGAGTTGACCAGGGAACAAAAAATATATAATGTGTTTTTACATTATAGCACTCTTACTTGACCTTATGTGATCTGAATGCTTCTCAAACTGAAAGTGTGACAATGACATGTGACATGCTCTAAAACTTCACAAACATCCCAACTGACATACATGAATTGCACAACTCACCTGCAAAGCTCGCTGTTCCCGGCTTAGTTTACTGGAGTCTGCATACAGCTCAGTGGTGACGCACTTGAAGCGGTCTCCAACATAGCCTGAGGAGTTGGCTATTCTCTTGGCCAAGCTGGATTTCTTGCTTTTAGACAAGCCATGTCCTTCCTCATCATCCTCATGGGACTCTGCATCTTCTGGTACATCCTTGCCCAGGTCCACATATTGTCGATTAGCGTGGTGCCGATCAACCTTGAAATCACCACCATCAGCTCGAGCCCTTTCACCGGAGGTTCTGGCACAGCGCAGTGTCTGCTCTTCCAACATGTCAGGTAGTGGGCTATGCTCAGAGGAGCTTTCCTCACTCTGGCTCTGCACAGGAGAGTCAGACTGTTTCTGTGGCCGAAGCGGACTGCATACCTCTGCCCGCCGCTCTGAATCAGTTGGCCAGGATACGGCAGGCTGGCCGGAGCGCAAAATCTGCATGAGCTCTGGCTCTTTCTCCTCAGAATTACTGCCACTCTCATTCCCCATCCCTGTCCCACTGCCGACTGGCTTAGCTGGCTCTTTGCATTTGGCATCGACAGCAGTATGTTTGTCTGGCTCTGGACTGCCATCTGTGTCATCTTGGACCAGGTCGATACAGACAATCTCCTCTTTATTCACTGTGTGATGCTTACTCTGAGACCTTGAGCCAAAAACTTCTTGCCTCTCTGACTCCCTCTCAGATTTGTAGCTTGGGTCTGTGTCAGTGATGCTTTGGCGCTTGTACAGAGCCTCATTGTGATGCCAAGGCTTGTCCAGGGGTCTGTGCCTCAGTTCCAGACGCTCAGTGACTTTGTGGTCCAGGGGCAGGTGGGGAGACATTAGTGGATGGACCATCTCCTGTGAGTCATGGTAGGTCAGATATTCTCCATGACTGGGTGGGATTCCATATGGGATGCTGGGTTTAGGTGGTAAACGTGCTGAATACAGACTGTTAGTGCTAAGCAGAACAGGATGAGGGTACACTGGCCCTTTTCCTGACAACTGCAAGTGGGAAAGGGAAAGACTCTCGGGTACTGGGTATGAGAGATATCTGTTAGAATATGCTAAGCTGGGAGGAAGATAAGTTTCACCCTGAGGCATGTAGAGATGGCTTGGAGCATGCCCATTTTCCAAATGTGATTGCTGAGGCTTAAAGCCAATTTCAGGGGTTTCAGGTTTTTTGAGTGTCTTTGAGGGCTTTGTAGCTGTTGGGGTCTTTTCTGTTGGGGTGGGAACTGACTTTGGCCATTCTCCGTTATTCTTGGGAGAAGGTGAGACAGATGATGGCCGAGATGCTGTTGTCAAGACAGTAGGGGCAGAACTTGGGATTGAGCCATTGTTTTGGTTGTCAATTCTGGGACACGAGGAACTTCTTGACTGTGGCACCACATGTTCAAGATTCTTATTCTTGATGATGCTGGAGCCTTTGTTTTGACTTGCCTCAGAGCTGATTGTCTGGGTAGGACTTGGCACCACCCAGGAAGATGTTAAAGTGCTTATTATCTCAGGCCTTTCTGGAGTTTTAGAAGAAGTGCTTAATGTAGAGGATGATGGAGAAAGAGTTTCTTTTAAAAGTTCCCTGTTTTGGGAAAGTCCATAACGGGCAGTAGGGGAATAGCCAAGCTTGGCTAAGGCCTCTAATTTTGGGGGGTATCCATTGGTAGGTCCTTCAAAGTCCATGATTTTGGCAGACAAGTCTAAAGGCTTGTCTGCTGGGTCTTTGGTAATAGGCCCCTGTTGAGGTGGTTTCTCAGAAGAGGTCTTAACAGGTGAGCTGCTGCTCTTTCTTTCATTCCCCATACCTCTGTTGGACTCAATGGTTGCCTCTTTGGCTTTGGACTTCTGGCTAGTAGGCCGAATTGGAGAGCGAAGCTCTTTGGACATGCTGCTAATGTATACAGGGTGAGCAACCGATGGTGAAGATGACGAGGATGAGCAAGGACTTCTGTACAGAGGCTTTTGAGATGGGGGAGGGGGTGGTGGTGCTGCAGGCGGCTGAGAGGGACGTTGTGTATGGCGGGGTGGCTGCATTACAAGTGAAGTACATGAGTCTACTGTGACTATGGAACTGGAGCTGCTGCTCACACCAACACTGATACTGTTGCTAACATTGCTGCTAGTGCTGCTTGTGTTTTTGCTGGATGGGGTCCGAATGGACTTGCTGTTGTTGGCACTGTTTCCACTGCTGCTGTGCTGCCTATCACTGGGTGACTGGTGGTGGGGCTGGGTCTGCTGATGTATGGTCTGCTGACCAAATGCTGAGGGCTCATGGTGAATCCTTGGACCAATACTCTGTATCGTTTTGTCCTGGTGGTGCATCATAGGTGACAATGCAGAAGGGGCAACAGTCGCAGTGGGGATCCTGAGAGGAGGAGCAAGGGGTGAAGATATAGGTGCAGGGGGATAGGGGGGCATGTAAAACAAGCGCTCCGTACCAGCTGCACTGCCTCCTGCACATAAAGACTGGTAGGCCAGATGCTGGGGAAGGTAAGGTGGCGGTTGTGACAGGATTGATGCTTTATACATGTTCAAAGTAGTGTATTTACTGGAGTCTAAGAAGGAGTACATTCCAACTTCATGGTAGGGATTCATCCAGGGAACCCGCAGATAGCTGCTACCACCATTGAGACTCAATTCTGGGGGCTTATCTGCTGGTATGACCCGTCTGTCCAACCCTAAAGCATCTGCACCAGTCCCAGGCAAAATCAGTGGCTTTTGAATCCCAGGAGGGGAACTTTTATAAAGTCCAACGTAACTGTTTGCGTTTTTTCTGCTGTCGAGAGACACATCTGGTTTGTAGAGCAAGTCAGGGATCCTGTCACCAACATAGCCCTTTTCGGTTGGCAGGGTCCGAATTCCTGGTGGATAAATCATCCCGCCATGAACATGGAGGCTCTCCCGCATCAGGCTGGCCCGATCGATGCCAAGTGCACTGAGAGGGTTCATTCTGCAGGTTGTACTCGCATCCACCTTGGACAAAAGAGCAGAGAGTGGTAAGTGTGGGAGGAGAGGGAGTGCAGAATAAGACAACAAACAAAGAGCAATAAGATTCAGACAATGAATAGACAAGTGAACAAAAGGCCAATACAGATTAACAGCAGGTTCAATCCATCCAATCTTTATCGCCCTTCACTAAATGAGAGGGCATATTTATCACTGAAATAAGAGACTGCATGTGATAAGGAACACAAAAATGAATCACAGCACATGACAGACACCACAAGTGGTCATTTTATATAAACATCAGACTCTCTTATTAAAAGGTCATAGAGAAAAGCATCTCCAAGCATCTCTTTCTAATCGCAAACTGATTCATACAAAGCAATCTGATGATATTCCCACAACCTTAAAAAAGCTAATAGGAAACTGCAAGGACGTCACAACACATTGCACTAGTCAAGGTCAGAACAGGCGAATGCAGAAAATGTTTTTAAATGTCAGCTTCAGCAAGGCTATAGTGTGAGAAACGCAGCAGCCTTGATGTATGCTTTCTGGACAGTCCGGAAGACAGCACAGATTGGTCTTCCCATCATACCTGAGAGCGACCTCGGAGTCAAATTATGCCAGTCCTGGCTTGTGCATTCTGAAAGAATGCATCTGTCAACAATGGAAAATGCTAATGCAAGAAAACAGGCTATTACACACTTTGCTAGCATGACAGGTTGATATACTTCAATGTGAGAGGGGATAATTTGAAGTTTGTCTCTGAAATGACACAAAGCTGTTCTCACACGACTAACTAAAAGAGAATATCTGTTGTTTACATGCATGAGTATGTATTAAATGAAATGCTTACCATGCTTTGAATGAGGACTCGATTTATCTGTTAGTTCTCAACAGATTCCCTGGTTTTCACCATCCCATAAGGATAATTTTCTGTTGGAGAAAAACAAAAAGCAAAGATATTATATGCAGCTCTTGAGACAGAATATTTACCACATTCTATTATTTATTCGAATACCGTTTTCATTTCAGGGTAAACACAATGAACCACAGTGAAAATGAACCTTGATCACTGAGTGGAGAAATTGGCATGCTACCACTAACATGAGAAGAAATAGGGAAAATGAGAAACACATCCACATGCCTTCTTCACCACGAATGGTCACTGGGCCACCTGCCTTGTTATCTCAGAGCAAGTGCTCTGATAAGGAATCCCTCTGTGTTCTGTACTCACAGAAACCAATGTGTGTGTGTTTGGGGGGGGGGGTGTCTATCATTACAGCGGAGAAATCAGCAATCAAAAGCCGCCCCCTCCCCCCAAAATACTGCCGCCCAGCCCCACGGCTTGGCAAGACATTACAGCGGAGCTTTGTTGAGTAGGCGAGGCAGCGCCTCTGTTATTGATGGCTCTACAGACTCCACATTTTCAATAACGCAGACCCAGAGCTTATCTAGAGACATGGCCACAGTCGCTGCTATTGAAGGAGTGAGACAGTTTGCCCTCTGTCATCAATCAAACCAACCTACACACATACACACACACAGATGTGCATGCATCACTCCCATAGCAACCTGTCCTGCACAACAGCTTTAATGCATAAGCAGAATGTATTAATACAAGTACAATCTATCCCTAAAAGCGGTTGCATTTATGCAAAACAGTAAAAGATGCATTGCTATTCAGGCCAAGCACATGCACGTGAGGAGCCCTCTTGCATTTACAGCGAAGTTGAATATTGTCCTATAACTACACCAGCATTAAGCCGCCATTAAACTTAATAAACGTAAATTCTGCCCCTGTTCCCGGAGCGTGTGCCCCCCTTCCCCCATGCATGCTCCTCTGCTCGCAAAGCCTAATCCGACCCTGCCGTGGGGAGCGCAGCAGAAACCCACTCGCCTTGGCTATTCAGTCACGTTCTCTGCGCTCTCATTTTCCGTCCCCTCTGTGACCCGCTCTTTCATTGCGCCAGCGGGGGCGAGGACATTATGCATTTGAGGGGCGCTTCGGTTAAGAGGGGTACTCACCCCCCACGGAGGAAAGAAACCTCCGCTCTCAAAGACATCAATCACAAGCCATGCTCGCCGGGCGCTTTGTCTGCCATTTAATGCAGGTGAGCCAACACTGAATCGAGCTGCATGGGCTGTTTTAACTTCGTTTCTAATCACCTTGGCTTTCAAACTAAACAAAAGACTATACAAAAGTTAAACTTTGCTACGTATTTTACGTTCTTAGCCCCGACATTATTATTTCATGCATGGGGCAGAAACGGAATTGGTTTGTCGTTCATGCTGCTCAAGAAAATAATGCTGCAATTTTGCAGCGCGTAATTCTCGGCTCACTTTAAAGCAAATAGACCGTGCAGGTAATGCGCAAAATTATAAAGCAAATAAAAAGTACCAACAAATAAACAAACACATGCAAATGATTATGTATAGCCTATATAAAATCTAAACGATTTAATTACTATCAAAAGAAAATAACGTTTAAAATGTGCATATTATTAACAAATTAATATATTTGTATCTTTAAATGTTTCATTTTACATGCAAGAATAAAAAAAACTATAGGCCAATGCTTAATATTTTTTTTACCAGTAAATATTTCCAATACCTACTCATCAAGACTTTTGCGTGACAGTGTGGCACGGATAAGCCAAAGGCAGTACCAGGCGTGAAAGCTGTTGCATCAGCTCGGTGTTGTTGATAGAAGAACACGAGATGATGTTATAAAGTGTGCGGCGCATGAAAGAGAGTGTTAAATGTTTAGCTCCTGAGGTGTGAGTTTTTGCAGTAAGGCCTCGAGTGCAGAGAAAGGAAGGCCGCTGAGATCTCCACCTAGGAGCCCCAGAGGCCCGCCATCAGCTCTCCAACTCTGGCAGATCGCCAAGTCTATCGTCGACACTCTCTAAAGTGGCAGTAAAATGTTTTATAATATCCGTAAGCAGGAGATAAAGACAAAGCCGAACGAAGGGGTAAAGACAAGGACAAAAGCGTTTCAACACAAGTGAAATGTAGGCCTATACCCTACTTAAATGTATCGCATGCCTCCTGAAAAGGCATGTATACAGCCCTTAAATAAAGATGATATTTTCATTAAAGCGCCTCATTTCAAAGAGAACTTTGCAGTGAAAGGTGTGAGCTTATCTTTATTACCTCAAACGCAAAGCGTCCAATGTCTAACTGAAAATGAACCTGTCATAGGCCTCAAGGTGCCCCGGGTAAAATCTCCGTCCACGTTACTGACACTCGTACATAAGTTATCCTAGATTATAGCTAAGGGCAAACTCAGACGTGGTATGTGAACATTTTGACACTTTCCATATTTTAAATAAAGCAGAATATTTTTTATTTTCCATTTTAAATGACTCTAAAATGCACTTCTGCAGCAATTTACTCTTAGAAAACAAACATATAATTTTAGGGCAAAGTACTTTTATAAATACTTCCACCGCAACGTCATTTTATGCAGCATCTAAAATGACGTTTGCGTTTAGCATTCTGTGATTGAAATGACAGGTTGAACATTTCGTTGCAAATTTCATACGCTGCATATTATGTATCTTAGAACTGTCTTAAATGCACACATTTAAATAATATATCCATGCTTGACACACCTAACTAAAAATGACTCATTTTCACACAGTAGGTTACATATTGATATAGTGACTGTTCGGGTTAGCCTAATTTCATGTAACTTTCAGTTTAAAAAAAAATCTAGGTCTGGAAGAAATATTAATTTCATAATTTACATACACAATTATTGATTTATAAGTTGCAAAATAAACAATGAAGGGATGGTAAATCGTTTCTATGACACTATTTACCTGATTTTCATTTATATATATATATATATTATATATATATATATATATATATATATATATATATATATATATAGTTTGTCAAACAAATCGAACAAAATATTTTCTCTGTATCTTTTAGTCAAAGGGTCAGTCAACATGCACGTTTCACATCCCATTACAACGAGACAAAACTTTTCATTTTTCAATGCGCACATGCATTGGCTGGCCCATATAGACAAAAACAAAACATTCCGCGGGAGGGCTCGGATATTTAAGACGCAACGTGTACAAAAGTGATTATTTGCCTGCAGACATTCAGCTGCGAGAAGCGATACGAATTGCTGCGAGCCCACGCGCTGGCAGCGCACACATATTCCGCGTGCGGCCCCCGCAGCCATCCCTCTCTCTCTCTCTCTCTCTCTCTCTCTCTCTCTCTCTCTCTCTCTCTCTCGCTCACCTCCCCGTCTGCCGAGTGTGTGC